>NW_026902208.1:0-963 GCF_033783945.1 Neopsephotus bourkii | reverse complement strand
GAACACCTATGGGATGCTCTGCTTGTGGGATGCTCTGAACACCTATGGGATGCTCTGCTTGTGGGATGCTCTGAACACCTATGGGATGCTCTGCTTGTGGGATGCTCTGAATCCCTATGGAATGCTGTGAATTCCTATGGGATGCTTGCTTGCGGGATGCTCTGGAGCTCCCTTGTGCCACCAGTTCCTTCCATGCCCACTTCCAGGAACACCGCACAAACCCCATTCCTTCTGCACCAATCCCTTTCTAAGCTCTTCTTCCCCACCCCCCCCCACCCCTCATTCCCTGGATTTGGCACTATTTGAACATCCAACACCCACCCCCACTCCAAACTGGCTTTAAACAACAACATGGGCCCCATTCCACCTCTTTTCGGCCCAAAGCAGAGGCTGGGAAGCTGCTTCTGGGGCAGCAGCCGTGCCCTTGGATCCGGGCCTGCTCGGAGGCTCCTGGTGCCGGATCCCACTTCCAGGCTCTGGGGTTTAAGGACGATCCCTTCACCACTCCTTGCCCACCAAATCCCTGGATTTTGGGTGCTTTTGAGGAGCAAAAAGCAGCGGTTTTGGGATCAGTGTGGGATAAATCCTCACCAGGGACCTTGCTCCATGGGGATGCTGCTTCTCTCCCCTGCATCCCTCATCCTTGTGGTCTCTTGGGCACCTTCCTGGTCCTTTTGGGGGCCTCCTATGTGCTTGTTTGAGCCTTTGGCTGCCCCCCATCTGCTTCCACTGCCCTTTGGAGTACCCCCATCCACCTTTGGGTGCCCCCCATCTGCTTCCACTGCCCTTTGGGGGTCCCCTCATCTGTCTTTGGGTGCCCCCCATCTGCTGCCATTGCCCTTTAGGGTGCCCTCCATCCTCCTTTGGGTGCTCCCATCTGCTTCCATTGCCCTTTGGGGTGCCTCCACCCATCTTTGGGTGCCCCCCATCTGCTTTCATTGCCCTTTGGGGGTGCCCTCATCG
>NW_026902207.1:0-962 GCF_033783945.1 Neopsephotus bourkii | reverse complement strand
TTGTATCACAGTATCACAGTATCACGGTAGGTTAGAGATTGGAAGGGACCTCAAAAGATCATCTAGTCCAATCCCCCTGCCGGAGCAGGAACACCTAGATAAGGTTACACAGGAACGTGTCCAGGCGGGTCTTGAATGTCTCCAAAGAAGGAGATTCCACAACCCCCCTGGGCAGCCTGTTCCAGTGTTCCGTCACCCTCACTGAGAAGAAGTTTCTTCTCAGGTTTAAGTGGAACCTCTTGTGCTCCAATTTGTACCCATTACCCCTTGCCCTTTCATTGTTTGCCACTGAGAAGAGCCTGGCTCCATCCTCGTGACACTCCCCCTTTATATATTTATATACACTAATAAGGTCACCCCTTAATCTCCTCTTCTCCAAACTATAGAGACCCAGCTCCCTCAGTCTTTCCTCATAAGGGAGATGCTCCACTCCCTTAATCATCTTAGTTGCCCTGCGCTGGACTCTCTCCAGCAGGGCCTGTCCTTTTTAAACTGAGGGGCCCAGAACTGGACACAATATTCCAGATGAGGTCTCACCAGGGCAGAGTAGAAGTGAAGGAGGACCTCTCTCGACCTACTAACCAACCCCCTTCTAATACACCCCAGGATGCCATTGGCCTTCTGGGCCACAAGGGCACAGTGTCGGCTCATGGTCACCCTGTCGTCCATCAGGACCCCCAGGTCCCTCTCCCCTACACTGCTCTCTAACAGGTCGTTCCCCAGCCTATACTGGAACCTGGGGTTGTTCCTGCCCAGATGCAGGACTCTACACTTTCCCTTGTTATATTTCATCAAGTTACTCCCTGCCCAACTCTCCAGCCTGTCCAGGTCTCTCTGGATGGCAGCACAGCCTTCTGGCGTGTCGGCCACTCCTCCCAGCTTAGTGTCATCAGCAAACTTGCTGATAGTACACTCAATTCCCTCATCTAAATCGTTGATGAATATATTAAATACATTTGGAA